>NC_081415.1:539426752-539450498 GCF_030272615.1 Cryptomeria japonica
GCGAGAGAGAGAGAGAGAGAGAGAGAGAGAGAGAGAGAGAGAGAGAGAGAGAGAGAGAGAGAGAGAGAGAGAGAGAGAGAGAGAGAGAGAGAGAGAGAGAGAGAGAGAGAGAGAGAGAGAGAGAGAGAAAATAAGGTGAAAAAGGGCAATATTAAGGGACTAGAAGTAAGCTTGATATCGATGCAAGCCCAAAGAGGTGTTACACTTCCAAAATTAGCAAGTGTAATGTACCCATGGCCACCTTCAGTCATTGATAATCGTAGGATGAATGTGCGATGTACATATGTCCCCATGGTGCACATGGATCCATGCATAATCCAAACCAAATGGTTAGGAAAATAGACATGGCAAGTAGCATGGTAGGCTAATGAAATGGAATTTTGATCATTGTCTTTATTTTGGCTAAAGTCAAAGGCCTATACAATGTGAAATTGCATGGGGTGCAATTTAGGACATTAATTTTTTCTCCTCTACTGAGCATATCTAGAGGAGATGTGAGCTAGAGTAGAGAGAGAAGAAGGTTGAGAGAGATATACCCAAGACATGTAGTGAAAGTAGAGTCTTCTATCCACAGATAACTTTTTTTGTATGCATTTGAATTAACTTCTTCTTTTTGTGTTGAAATGAGTATATCAATACCTAGGGAAAGATATTTTATATAATTTTTATTCTCTATTTCTCAAATTTTCCACATATGTGAAACACAATCAAAAAATGCTCGATGAAAAACCTACACTCATAAGAAATAAAACATAAATATATTAATTAATGAAATTAAATATATTAAAAATTATACTATTTAGAAAGCTAATAATAAGGACTTACATAAGGAAAAAAAGTTTTAAATGAAATCATTTTACCCCCCAAGAGCTAATGTAGAAGTGGTTTTTATCTGCATTTTGATAGGTATGAAGGAGACTCCATTGTAGGTATGATTTAAGAGTAGAGAGGTTCTATCCAAGGGATTTTGATCTAAGAGGATTTGATCTAGTACTCTTCAATTAGTTACTTCAAATGGGACCTCTCAAGGCTTAAATTATTATATTTTCTAAAAAATGATTTTAGAAAAAATTAAGATGTATCAAAAAGTGTAACCTAGTATTGTGGGATCACCCATTGATGAGCTATGATGAATGGTTCATAAGACACAATATTTGTTCAAGGTTTTGCAAATATGGTAGCAAGCTAATTGGGCTTGACTTTGAGGAAACTTTGATGTTAAGTGTGCCTAAATCAAAGTAGTATTGTTCTAAAAAGTCTATATGCTTTCTCCTTGTCAATATCGCTTAAATGTAATTAATTTTGGTGGTTCATTCCTCTCGTGGGAAATGAATTTATGTGAATCACTAGTCACAATATATAGATTAGTCACAAAATATAGATCAATAAATTTAACTAAAACCTACTAAATTAAAATTTGAAATTACTATCATAACTTAATACACTATAAAGAATATCATTTAACTACTATATATAATCAAGCCCTGCCACACAATGGAGGTAGGTACAAGTATTTTAAATTGAATATATAATCTTTCAAACAAGAAATTAAAACCTTACTCTATTTTCATTTTGTGATAGGCTTGACCTAACTAGAAATTCAAAGCATGGTGCAAGAAAATAATCAAAGCACATTTCTATTTCAAAGGTATTGAGACTGAAAATAAGCCATCAGAAGCATATGGAGGCAAGTTCTTTTGATATCCATGTGATTCAGATGACAATGGGTCCCACACTAGTGCCACTATAGTGGGAGCAACAATAAAGAATGTCAACAAGCTTGGCATTGGACAAGGCACTGCAAGGGGAGGAGCTCCTAGTGCCTACCTCATGATTTAGAAAACCTACTGGTTCAATATCTCCAATGATGCCATTGAGGATGGAGTTGACATCATCTCTATCTCGATTGGATCTTTTCATGCATTCATGAAGGGGATCCCTAGCACCTCCACCAAGATGGCTCCCTAGATTTTCATAGTTGTGGCCTCCTCCATTGACAAAAGCTTTAGCTCTAACATACTTTTGGGCAACAAAACCACTTTAAAGGTACTTATTAATACATAGTTTCTCTCTTTTTAGTACAGTGGAAAAACACAATTCATGCAGTCTCAAATAGTATAAATTGATTGGTTGTTTATTTTTGAATTTCAGGGAGAAGTTGTAAATTCTCTCACATAGAATGGATTCACTGGTATTGTAGTGGCAAGTGGCTCGGTTGCCCCTAGAGTTTCTAAGAGAAATGCAAGGTAACATGAGAAACTATTTAAATCTAATTTTTTTTACATTAAGGAAGAGAATAACAATAATTTGCTTTGTTGATTCAGTAGTTTTCACCTGAACAACACACTTGATCTTGCTAAAGTAAAGGGAATGGTAGTGGTGTGCAAAATCTCAAACCTAGAATACAATCGAATGTTAAAGAGCGTAGTTGTAAGAGATGCAAGCAGTGTGGGAATCATAATAGTCAATCCATTACTCAAGGATGTTGCATTCTAGTTTTTCATAGCTGGCACTCTCCTGGAATAGGAACCACCAACACAGTTTGTAGCATACTTGGCCTCAGATGAGTTGTTTCAATCTCTGATTTTTTCCATTGAATTTAGATTAACATAAAACACTTATGATCAATGTTACCTATTATTGTTCTTCCCTATTGTTGTCACCAACTAGCTTGTGATTAGGATAATCAGTAATCCCATAGCTCAAGTTCTTGTAACCTCAACAATTTCGAGCACTAGTCCAGTACCACAAATAGCTGTATTTTATTATATGGGTCTCAATATTATCACTCCAAACATCATCAAGGTGGGTTCTGTAATCATCCCTTCCAAATTAGGAGATTCATTCTACACGTCAGTCGAATTTGTCTATGTTCTTCTATTGATTTCACTGACTTATTTGCATGTGGGTCATGCAGAACAACGTTATAGCACTGAGAGTGAGCATATTAGGAGCATGGTCACCTCTAGCAGTAAGTCAAGTGTGTGGTCAATAAGAGGATTTCAACATAATTTAGGTGGCTTTCCTAATGTATTCGATGTAGTTGCTTTAGTTAAAATGCATCATCCCACATGGAGCCCTACTACAATCAAATCCACCATTACAACAACAGCTTTGATTCCTAATTTTTTGGAATGTAATGTTAGCGAAAAACTTTCTATTTTATCCATTTTTGGGGGGGAAGCTTGGTTTATTTTAAGCTAACCAAGGAGGATTCAGAGGATTCCATTTTAAATCTACTTTTTCTATTATATGCAGTTGTATTCCTTCCTTTCTTCTATTTTTGGCTTTAATAAAGGTTTTATATATCTTTGTAAACTCATGTAAATTATCAATCAGTTAATGAAATAGTTTTCATTCTTCTTGTTCTAATTTTTTTTCTATTAACTTGGAAGTTTTTTTCTTTTTTTCTAGCTAGATCAGACTATCTTGTGAAAGTTTAGTTAAAATTTTACATAGTATCAAAGCACACGTGTGCTAGAAAGAAGAAGAATTAACAATAGTTTGTAGGAATTGAAGATTAGAGCTATTTTAGAATGAATTTTTTTATTATCTTGGAGGTTGTCTCTTAATTTATTTTATGTATTAATGAACTGAAATAAAGTTCCAAAAGGGGGTCATATGAGGCTAAGATGGGAATAAAATATCATCCATCTATCATCACTTTGGAAGAAGGAAACTACAAGTCCTAGTGTGATGGTATCCTAAACCACTATCTATGGACTCATTTGTTGTCACATTTCTATGGGCTTATTCTCAAACCAAGTACATGTTGGTAGAAATTTGCATGGGAAACTAGAAATGATCATGTCTTAGGATTAATTGGTTTAACTGTTATGGACGTCATGGGCTCTATCATATATTGAGTGCCCTTGCACTCTTTAGGCCACTTTATGGGAAATGTATGGAGATCTAACTGAACATCCATTCCTAGATGATCCAACTATAGGCATATTTCTCTCTCTTGATAATGATGATGATCCTATATAGGAAGATTGCACTGAAGAGGAAATCGCTTATTGAAAGAGTCTTGATTGTCTTGATTGTCTTGATTATACAGAGGCGTCTCCTCCTGCTTCTCCTCTTTCTACACTACCAGTATTGGTAGCTATTTAGTCACCTCCACATGTGAGTTTGATAGAGATCTTGGCTTCTCCGAAAGCTACGCCAAATTCTCTTTAGTAGTTTCATTCTTGTCCTCTTGATGAGAAAGATAAAATCCTATCAAACATTTATCATTTGTTTGTTGAATCCCTCCTTGATCATGACAACAACATTGAGGACATATTTAATCTCTTTAATGTCAACTCCCATTGATATGCATCTTCTTTTGGTTTGGATTCTCTTCTTCTCTCTCAACCACTCCACGCTACTATCTTGACACATCTTGATTCACATCAAAACAAGTCTCATACTTCAGTGGTCACTGATCTTGAGGCTTTTATGGAAAAGTTGCAGTTCAGCATCAGATTGGAGAAATATGAGTATTTTCCAGAACAATTCATCTTGATTCCTTCATACATTTCACTTGAGTAGAAATTCAACAGTTTGATAGCTCGAGGTTTATATCTTCCAAAAGGAAGAGGCATCATTTTTTGCAGAGGAACATACTACACCATTCACCATGCTATATTCTATATAGAAATTCTTTCTCTTTTTTATGGAGTCACAAATGGGCCTTATCTTTTCATTTTCACTTTATGCAATGCCTTCTTGGGGTGAAGGGCATTGTTACATAGAAGTTGTCATGAAGAGTTACTGTAAATTTTGAGGGGGGTTTCGTTCCCACTGGTTTTTCCCTCTCCCCTCTTTCCTTTCCCTAAGTATTTGAATCTTTAGTTAGACTTAAGGGGGGTGTTAGCAAAAACTTTCTATTTTATCCATTCTTTTTTGGGAAGCTTTGTTTATTTTAGGCTAACAAAGGAGGATTTAGAGGATTTTGTTTTAATTTTGTCTTTTCTATTTTATGTAGTTTTATTCATTATTTTCCTTTGTTTTTGGCTTTAACAAATTCTCTATGTATCTTTGTAAACTCATATAAATTATCAATTAGTTAATGAAATAGTTTTCATTCTTCTTGTTCTAAAATTTTCTCTAGTTAACTTGCAAGTTTTGCCCTTCTTTTCCAACTAGATCATACTATCTTATGTAGGTTTAGTTAAAATTTTACATGTAATACCAAAATTTGAATTTAGAGCAACTCTTCCCATCATTAATACTTTCAATGTCGAGCAACATGTCTGGTGGATAAAACCGATGTGATGTTAGTAAGAATTCTTGTGGGGAGATTGATGGGGCCATATGACTATGGATTGTGTCATATAAATCATATTTCAGTTTTAGATCTTGGCTTGGCTTATGATTATGACATACATGACATGATCAACATTTTATGTAGCAATAGTGCCACACAAGCCCAACTTAAAATCCTTACTAGTGATTTTCATAACATGTGTGTTGAACCCAACACCTCCATAAAATTTCAACTATCCATCCATAGGTGCATCAAATCTTTGAGGAAATCTATCAGTGACTAGAACTCTCAAATGAAGGACAAACAAAGCTTCTATTTACCAAGTTCTAGTCCATGCTCCACCTGGTGTGGATGTTGTTGTCATTCCCCACAATTATTTTTTCAAAAGGAGGAAGACAAATTATCCTTCACAATAAACTTCAGCATGAAGAAGGCATCTTCAAATTCTCATTTTGGGTCACTTACCTGGTCTGATGGTAAACATGCAGTGTACTCTCTAATTTTCATAAATCCTTCCCTCTAGATATAACTCTTGATTAATTTATCTATCTATAAATAGAATTAAGTTTTTCAAGCTAGCCATTTGTGTGACTACATATAAGTTTTTGCTTCCTTTGTGAATCTGATACTCCTCCCCCACACTCAACCACTTTACATGGGAGATATTAATACAACTAAAAAATATATGAGTTTAATGGTTAAAAGTAATTTTTCATTTATAATTTCTTTTTATAGGAAAAATGTAAAATTGTTATGGTATGGTTAATTATTGAAAATTTGTCTAAATAAAATATTGAAAATTATTTTTAATGTATGTGAAATTATTTATGTATTTTTAATTATATGTTTTTCAAAAATTAAAAATAGGCTTTTGATGAGACACAACTCAAATTTTTCTTTATTGAAACTCGCACTATTATTATTTGTCAATTTATCTATATTTCTAATGTTATCTTTATTTTGAGATATATGAAATATTTTAAATTATTGAAGATTTGATTGAAAAAAATCTTTTAGACCATATATGTTGTATTACGTAATGAAATTTTGTATAATAAAATTTATTATTTTTTCACAATATAAAATAATTTATAAAGATTAAAAATAATGATTCCTCAATAACAATTAGAAGTTGGTTATTCAATAAGTGAAATAAATGGCTATCTTTCTCTTTGGTAAATTGTTTTGCATTCTATTGCTAGCTCATCATTTGTTGTTGATATTTTTCCATCTATTGCTAGCTCATTTTCTTCTATTGGTTCCTTATTTTCTACTGGTTCATCACTCATTGTTGGTTCACTATCACTGATTATTGTTGGTCTCCCACCTTCCAATTACCTACCATCAAATGGTGGTCTCCCTATTGTGACAAATTTTCCACCTTTATATTCTAGTTTACTATGTGTGGATGCTCCTACCTCTTTCCCAGTGTCTATTTTCTATGCTATGATTGTTGGGTCTTCTAGTGGTAAAAACCCTTCTTCTCCTACTCACCTCTCCCATAGGCGTAATCTCTTGCATCATTCTTATTTTATTCCTACTGTTATTTGTAGATAATAGGTGTTGGAGAAGAAGAATACTTCTCCCATGTTGTTGTTATCTACAAGCTTAATGGCTTATGGTCTTCCCTTCTAGAGTTGAGTAAATGAGTTTTGGATTCTTGGAGGCCCATTATTGAAGACAGGATTGAACTTTATCCTTTTGCTAGGGGTTTTTTTTGTTGCTTTTCAATTTGAGGGTGACATGGCTTATACATTGGAAGGTGGTATTTGGTCATGGGATAAACACTCACTTTCTCTAAGGTCTTGATTCCCTTCCTTCAACCCTCTTCTAAATCCATTAGTGTTTTTCTTACTCCGGTTAGACTTCCTAATGTACCTCTCCAGTTTTAGGATAAGCCTTCATTTGAATCTATTGGAAATGATATTGGTAGGTTTTTAATGGTTGATGCTTCTTCTCTAATCTATGTTCATCCTACTTGTTCCTGCATTCTTGTAAATATTGATACCTCAAAATATTTAGTTCAATAAGTCATCTTGATTGTTGGGGATATACAATGGTCTCAAATTCTTGATTATGAGGGTGTTCCTTTTCACTACAACAGATGTTTTTCTACCAGTCACCTAGGTGCAAATTGTTGGCATTGTATTGTCATTGATGTCAACTGGTAAACAGACCTATCAAATAAGTTGTTGATTGGCATAACTACCAAGTTGTTATCAACTAGTAAACAAGAACAAAGTTGTGATCAAGCAATTGGTATGGATGATTGGAGAAGATTCGGGTGTTGCAGTTCAGAATATATGTTCATAATCTTGGCATGAGTTTGTGATTGAAACAACATTAAGTTTGTTGAACCAGAGAGCACATTTATAATTGACTGATATGAAGTCTATGAAAAAGAATGAATATCAGTCCAGTATGTAGGTAGGTGTTGTATCAATCGGTAAACATGTCCATCAATAAGAAAGAAAGGGACAAGTAGAACATAGAGTACGGCATCAGGTCATATGCAGTGAAAAGGTATTGTGTCCTAACCAGTTGAACAGAGAAGAGCATGGCTTGAAGGTTAACCGGTTATTATATAACCGGTAGGGTAAAATGAACCGGTAGTATAAGGTGAACACCGGTTGTGTTTTTGGTCGATGCATGAGCCTAGACTGACACAGTGAACTGAGGTGGATGCCAACAAAGATGAAACGTAGGATCCAGGTGGCTAACGGGAAGTGGTTGGTGAAGAGTGTGTCGGTGAGGTAGTTGCCGACTAAGCCTGCATTAAATGTCAACTATGGAAATCACGGATGCGTTGCAAAGGATTGCGGCTCAAATTTTTTCAAAGGAAATAGGTTTGATTCTTTGACATTATGATCAAAGCAAGATAGTTGATCGACTAGTTGATCTAGAATTAGAAAAAGGCACTACGAGATCATTTATTATGATTGATAAAAAGAAGGGTCGGTGTTTGCTAAAAATAGTAAACGTGTATTGGAAGAAAAGATTTGGTGGTGATGTTTGTTTTTGTTGCAGGTTGTCAATCTCAAAGATGAGATTTGATTTGATTTGATATGGATTGGGATGTTGGTGAAGAAAACCCTAGGATGCAAGGTTTGATTTTCCGTTTAGGCGGGAAAGCTTGATAATAAATATGCAGATTGAAGATCTAGGTTTGTGATGCTAATGGCTGGAGATGAGAGTGTTTGAGTGAACAGAGACTTGATCTGACTAGATGTGATCAAAAATATTGAAGCAACTGATTATTTGAACTAGAACCGAAAGGATAGGTTTAACCAGTAAGAGGGGTTTAATTAGTAAGAAATAGAGTAATCGATGAATTATCACAGAGTTGACAGTCAAGTGAGCCAACAATGGTTGAATCAGTAAGAAGGTATCAGAGAGTGAATGAGTGTAGAGTGAGGATTGGAGGAAGTCAGGAAAGGCAAAGGCTGACCAATAAGGGGTCAAAGACAGTGAACAGACAACCAGTAGGTAAAGAAGCTATGAGACAGAGAAGAGTTAAAACTAGTAGAGAGTATTGATTGGAGGTGTTGCAAAATCCATTTGTAAGAAGGTGTAGATCATTGTATAACCTCTATCTTATTCTATTTCACTGAGTGGGTTCTCGGTGCAGGGGTTGGTGCTCCTTTGGGTTGGTGCCCATAAATTACTAGGTGTTGGTTCTCCTTGGGTTGGTGCCCAAAAATATTGTAAAATTTTTATTCCATTGTGAGGTTGGATTGGAGCAGTAGACTCCAGCAACATTTCTCATTGTTGTTTTTCCCACATTGGGTTTTTCTCATGTATCCAGTGTTGTGTGATGCATTCTTTGTGTGTGATTTATTACTAGAGTTCATTACTTTATCGATTGCACATACACAGTTGAAAATTATTTATAATCATTGATTCACCCCCCTAGTGATATCTTGAGTTCTAAACAAATTATCAAAAATACCATCATATTAATGTGACGTGGTAGAAAAATGATCTTTGTGAGCATCTTACTATGGGAGAGTTTTATAATTTTGAGGATGATTTTGGAGATAAGGAGTTGATTTTAAAAAAAAAATCTACTTTTGTGATTTTTGATGTTCTTATTAAGAAGAAGGTGATTTTGAATTTGCCTCTAGAGCCTACTGTGGCTAGAAAGTGTGAACATTTGGCTATGGTTGTTTCTCTATTCTGTATACCTTTTGATCCCTTGGTCCAACTCATCCTCCTACCTCCCCTTTGCTTTGGAGAATGATATTTCTTGGATGGCTGTGCAAATAAGGAAGAGAGGTCTTTCTAAGCATAACCATGCATCTCTTTCCCTTGTTAACAGTGCTCATGATGGTTGAAATTCTCTAAGGGTGGTATATTTTATTTCTCTTTGGTTTATTTCTTCTTGTTGTTTTTCTATTGACTTGTTGGCCTTCATATGCTTGTATAGGGTTTTGGCTGCCCTTCAAAACCCCTTTTTTTTTCTACATGGTTAGCTGTTGGTTTGTAGAAATTTTATTTCTACTATGTGGCTAATGGTAGTTGTTTGGAAATAATTATATCTTGTTCATCAACTATTTGTTTTTTTAATGTTGTCAGTTCCTTGTGGGTTGATGCCTTTGGCCTATTTTTGGGATTTGGGTGTCCAATTTTTTTCCTTTTTTATCTTTTGTAGACAAATATTTGTAAAGAGTTTTGGGGTTCCTTCAAAAACCCACTTTATCCTTTAATCAAAATAATTAAAGCTTGTTTAGAAATGTATTCAATACATATACTTTTGAAAATAGATAAAAAAATGTTAGTCTATATAAAGTGATAGTTTTTTCAAGAGAGTTTGTACATGTAGAGTAATAGATAACCGCACATTTCCCTTTTGTTATAGATAATTGTGGTTGAGGGAAAACACTCAAATACAATGAGAAGTTACAAAATTTGGTCAATAATAGGTTATTCATGAGAGATAGATAATTACACAAGGCTTCTATTAACACTTCAAGATTCCTTCATTTTAAATACATTCTATATGTATTAACTATGATAGTAGACAAGACTTGGCAGATATGATTAACTCCTTGGGTTTGTTAGATCTTGATCTCCTTGGGGCTATATTAACTTGGTCTAATAGGAGAAGTGGGGAGGACCTGAATCAAGTCAAGCTAGACAGGGGTATTATCTCTCCTAAGTGGATTCGGGATGCTTCTTGTAGGCTAAATACGCTTTCTAGAATTCACTCTGATCATTTCCCAATTTTTCTGAATATCTCCCCTCTAACTAGGAGGAAAGATTTCCCTTTCCAGTTTGAGAAGATGTGGTTGTTAGCTCTAGAAATACATGACAAAATTTCTAAATGGTGGAGTGTTGATATTCAAGGGACTGCGACGTTTAGAGTGGCTAAGAAACTCGCCAATGTCAAGTCTAATATTCAACACTGGAAGAAAGCTTCCTACGGTAATATTTTTCAGATAAAAGAGAAACTGGAGAAAGATCTGGATGATGTCCAGTCTCAAATTTAAGATGTTGGGTATGATCCTATGATAATGGATAAATAAATTAGATTATTATTCAAGCTTCATGATATCATCTCCAAGGAGGAGGAATTTTGGAAGCAAAGGTCTAGAGCTTTATGGCTCAAATGTGGTGATAGAAATACGAAGTCGGGAGTTTTGCAGTATGGTTTCCCAAGACATGAATAAGGAGCTAACTAGAATTCCCTCCCATGATGAGGTTAGAGTTGTGGTTTTCTCTTTTGAAGGTAATAAAGTTCTTGGCCCTGATGGTTTCACTATGTTCTTTTTTCAACACTTTTGGTAGATTATTGGCTCTGATGTTGTGGATGTTGCGAGAGAGTTTTTTGGTTCTAGGTCACTTATTAAGGAGATGAATGCCACATTTTTTGTCCTTATCATCCCCAAGAAGCCTGATGCCAATTCTTTTGAGGATTTTAGACCCATTAGTTTATGTAATTCTATCTATAAAATCTTCACTAATATTATTGTGTTCAGAATCAAGGGAATCCTCACCTCTTTAATTTTGAATCATCAAAATGGGTTTGTCCCTGGTAGACAGATTTTGGATTCTATTATTGTGGTTCATGAGAATATCCATTGTTTATCTATCAATAAGAAGTCGGGATTTTTTATGAAGTTGTATCTTCTCAAGGCTTATGATCGAGTCAATTGGATTTTTTTGTTTAAAGTGCTTCGATCCTTTGGCTTTAGTAATTAGTTCATCAAGCTTGTTAATCAGTTTGTGTCCACTCCTAAATTTTTGGTTCTAATCAATGGCTTTGCATCTAGTTTCTTTTTTGCATAGAGGGGTATTAGACAACAGTATCCTCTCTCCCCTTTCCTTTTTATTCTGATGAGTGAAGCTTTCAGCAAAATTATCCAAAGAGAATACAAAAAGAGCAATATCTCAGGTTTACGGTCATCCTCCCAAGCTACTATCTTCTCCCACCAATAGTTTGTTGATGATACCCTGTTGATGGGGGAAAGCTTGATTAAAGAAGCAAAAACTCTTGAAGTTATGTTGGATACTTATGAGAAAGGAACTGGGCAAAAAGTTAGCCTTGCTAAAAGGTCCATTTTTTTCATGAATACCCCTAAGCATAGAAAAATGAAGATCATCAATATTTTTGGTTGTAAGATGGGTGCCCTCCCAAATACGTATTTGGCCCTACCCCTGTGTGTGGGGCCCACCCTAATTCCTTTGGTCTAGTCTGATTGATAAATTCCAAAATAAGTTGGTTGGCTGGAAAGGAGCTTTGTTAAGTCAACCTAGTAAACTTCAGTTCATCAAGAATTCACTTCAGAATCTTTCAGTCTATGCTATGGGTCTCTTTAAAATCCCTGCCAAATTTGTTGATAGAATGGAAAGAATTTAGAAGCCTTTTCTTTGGTCGAGAACTAAATCTAAGAATAGGCTCCATTTAGTTTTATGGGATCAAGTCTACTTACACAGAAATAGGGGAGGTCTGGATATTACGCATTTGAGAGATTTCAACAGGGCTTTAATGACCAAATAACTTTGGAGATGCTTAAAGGAGAACAATGAATGGACTAATATCTTCAAGGACAAATACCAAATTCATGGTTTCCAATGGATGCTGGAAAATTATACCCTCTTGACTTCAGCTTCTGATTTGTGTAGCAACTTCTTCAGCTCCAACCCTGTTATCTATCAGGGATGTCCATGGGTTCTTGGGAATGGGAGAAATATAAGGTTCTGGGAAGACTAGTGGATGGGAAAGGATCTGCTATCTGAATCATTGTGGGCTTCTCAATTCAAAGAAAAATGCACTAGTTTGATTGGTACCTAGGTGGTGAATTATATCAGTGATGGAGGTTTGGTTGACCTCAGTAGCTTGTTGATATGTGGCGACTGATCAACAAAGTACTGTACATTGTAATAAAACCCTAAAAAGGCCAACTTTGTTTGTTGCCCTAAAAACGCATGTTATAAGCGATTGGGATGCTTAAGGCATTGCAAGGTTGATGTACTGTTTTTGCTAGATACTAAGAAAGATTGGATGGTTGTGTATGGTGGACATAACCCATTCTGGGTGAACCACGTTAAATATTTGTGTTATTTGTGTCCTGTTTTGTTCCTTTATCTTTTGTATTTAAATCTACATATAATTGTTAGTTCATATTTGCTTCAGATCTGCTTGAAACCCTAACATAGCTTTGATGCTTCTCTGGAGCCTTTGCAATCTTGGCGCAATCTAATCCTCATCCCCTCCTCTCAGGTGGAGGACTTAGTCATTTGGAATGGATCTACTTCTGGGCAGTTCATGGTGGCGGACTCTTTCAGGATCATTACCAGGTCTTTTAATCCTACCCCCTCTTGGGCAGGAGTTTGGAATAAACTCTTAATTCCCAAAATTAATATCTTCTTCTGGTTGTTCGTGCAAAACAAGATTTCTGCAATTGATAATCTACGTAAACATGTGATCCCCATCACTAATAGATTTATTTTATGTAAAGATGTTGTTGAAAATGTTGGTCATTTTCTCTTACATTGTTCCTTTGCTAGGGATATCTGGGCTTTCTTTCTCAATTTGTGGAATTTTAATTGGGTCCCTAGGCATGTGCACAAAGATGGTGGTCAAAAAAGTGGACACCACCCAAAAAAAAACATGAAAAAACAAGCAGCGTGTACACGGTTTTAAAATTTGAAATTCTCGCGTATGTGCTTAGGTTTGTTCTTCCCGAGCCTAGAAAAGGTAGCGTGTACGCGCTGCGTTTAGGAAAATGAGTGCGTGCCTAGGAAATTGAGTGCATACGCACTTATCATAGGAAAATGAGCGTGTACATGCTAATAATCCAAATAAAACCATGTACATGGTGCCTAGTAAAAAAAAAAAAATTAAAAACTAGGTCTCATTTACCCGTGAATAGCGCGTTTTTAACTTCTTTTTTCACCATTTCCTCTCCTAAACCGCGAACAGGGTGCTAGATTTGTCCTCCAAGCTAAGGATCAAGGTTAGTTTTTGTTTATTTTTGTCTTTCTTTCTGGTTTGTACAATTTATTTTACATTTTGAATTTAATTTCATTAATTTTGATTAGGTTTTTTCATTTTTTGTTTCAAAAACCAAATTCTTCTAATCCAGAACAAGAACAACCAAATGCACCTCTTGAAAACCCACAAGAGCAACCAAATGCACCTCCTAAAAACACACAAGAACAACCCCCAATTCCTCCTTTTGACCGCACACCCGAAACACAGGAAGAATTAATTAATTAGTTAGGACAAAATACATCTAAAATCAATAGACTGATTGTTAAATTGAAAAGTTCTAAACTTGACCATCATCAATCCCTCACCACTAGCCTAGAAACATTAGCTAGTGGTGCCATAGTTGTTTCCACAGAAATTACCAAATGGGGAAGCTTTAGGGATAGGTGTCGTCAATTCTATGCCAATGGGCTATCATACAACGGAGTAAAAAACAAAAATATTACTAAACAACAAATATGTGCCCTTTTTGTTGATCCCAAAACTAGTCAGTCATTACGTCTTAATGCAAAGAGGTTTCCCATACATTGGTGTACCAATGTGCAGATGAAGAATCTTTTTTGGCAGAGGTGATGGATGGTCTTTGATACTCCACCTTGTAATAATTATGAGGTGCCATTATATTTTTTGAGAAAAATATATTGTGAGTTTGTGCTTAATGTGCAGCCAAAATATTTTGACATGAGAGAGTTTCATGGTAGAGGTGGTGGCTCAGCCCAAGATAGACCTGGAGACCGTAGGCGATTAGCTACAGAGAGTTGTTGCCCCCTAGCACCCAAACCCAAGGTGCATCATGTTGTCCCATTAGAGTTAAAAGAGTCGATAGAGCTATAGATTCTTCAGGCGGCCACAACATTGACTGGTGTCATCATCCAGCATGGGACATCATTAGCACACCCTATTGTATTGGATGATGAGCCATTAGAGGGCGACAAAGAGCCCATCTAGAATATGTGTGTTAGTTGCTCGAGGATATGCTCGGGGATAGATGATGCAACCGATGCAGATGGATCCTCATATCCTTTGTGTACGATTTGCAGATGTAGATGTCAGGCTCACACGGTTGAGGATGTCATGCTGACAAATGAGTTGATGGACATGGTGTTTGCCCATGAGCCATAGACACAGGTGTGTTGATTTAAATTCATAGCATTTTATTTATCAGTCACTTTAAATTTGTAATTACATAAATGAATTTTCATTTATACATCGATTTAAATTGAGAAAAATAATATGCATTTCAGGATGCTGCAGCGGTATCCCATACACCTCCCCCAATTACTATAGTTGCAACTTCGATGCCTGAGGTATAAATTTTGTAACATGTTAAAATAGAATAGTACACTTTGAATTCAAAAAAATACAAGATATACTAACTATCTTTAATGCTTGGTCCAATTTCTCATTTGTACGTGTTGACAGGGGACGAAATGCCCTAGATTGATGACATCATGCTCTTAGCGATCGATTTTGGCCTACAAGGCTATACGGTATCATATTTTGTACAAATCCTTTTATGTATTGTTTTGATGGAATATGCAAGTCATTTCATTTTAGATTTTTAAAATTATGTTTAATTTATTATCTATGCTAACATCTCATGTTAATTTTGTTTTTTTAGGGTACCCCCTCCATGTCTAGGGCTCGTCCTAAGAAAAATAATTCCTCGAAGATGCCAAAACGTGGGAAGAAGGTAATTGAACACATTTTTAGTTGTACAATTGTTTGAAAATGTTGAAATCAAGTATTAGTTGGGGTTTGTAGATTGATTAGTGTTTTTTGTCTATTTTACATGTACAGCAGCCATTGAGCTTTGTGGATTTGTTGAATGCACCTGATTCGCTCGCGGATCAAGAGAGGGCGAAGGTATGTATCTCTAATTTATTTTCTTGATTTCATGATTATATGGACGCGTACATGTGATCTTGTGATATATTATAATCTTATAATTTTTTCAATATCCATACCTATTTCATCAATGGTGAACCCTCCTCCTTCCATTGGAGAAGCATCTCAGGATCTGGTACACTTTTGTTTGATATGTAAAATTAATTGTTTTTAACCTTCAATACTTATCATTATATTAATTGTATTTAATCTTTGAATATTTTTTGTATAGGTAATAGCAACAGTTTCTACATCGATGGTCAGCCATCCTCAATCCATTGGAGAAGCATCTCAGGCACAGGTACGTCATTGTTCTCTATATTATAGCTTTTAAGTGTTTTTGATATATTTATGTTAGTACATTGTATTAATTGTACATTTAATCTACAATAGACCCCTTTGCGGTAAGGCCATAATGTGGATCCATTTAAGTATGTCTTCAAGAAAACTCCTAAGAGTGACAAGGAGAGGAGAGCGAAGACATTAGCTCCTAGATCAGCCGATGAGGTAATATAAATTTCAATTTCAAAGGAATTAAAGTTAAATGCATAGTTATGTTGTTAATTGTGAACTATTTTCTACAAAAGAATTCTAACTTGGCTTTTGAATTGTGGTTTTGCAACCATCTACAGAGCCGCGTACTGCATCAAAGAGGCTTGATTTTGATGATCCACCACAATTTTAGGATCATATAGTGTTAGTTTTGGTCATAGAATGACCAATACATGTAGATATATTCTACATTTTTATTGTATATTGATTTGGACATGGCATATGCCACATTTTTGTAATACTTGTATTGACTTGGCAGACATGCCTTTTTTTATATATATATAAATATTGATATTCGATCCAATAAATGTGTAATGAGTTCATTATTTTGTATTCATTGTGTTTTGTGGTTGTCTTTTTATAAATTTAAATGAATATTTGCATATGTAATCAACAATATGAATATAAACAACAAAAATATATGATATAAAACATTGCAATCGTGGAATATGATTTGATAAAATTTCTAAAATGTTGAATTAACCCTACAAAAATCCTTGTATTCAGTTCATTATTGTGTATTCCCAGTATTTGGTGGCTACCCTTTTATAAATTTAAATGAATATTTGCATATGTAATCAACAATATGAATATAAACAACAAAAATCGACAATATGAATATAAACAACAATATGTTTAGTGCGAGAGAACCCTCACACTCGCAATGGTCAAATTTTGTTCATTGTGTGCATAAACTGACATCACGAGCACATCCGGGTGGGCAGGTCTATGCTAGGAATGCCCCTATCGTGCATCCCAAAGTGTCGGAACATCAAGAGTCATACCGTACCGGTGCGATCTCTCAATTGCCCTAAGTCCAAAAAATTGTCAAAATTTGATGGACTGTTTCATCAAATCCAGGACACATATGGTCAATCTGTTTGATCTCGTGGGGTCACGTGAGGCTCCTCTACAATGGCCTATCTCATTTTTTGATGACTCGGAGTCATTTTCAATTAGTAGCATTTTTTTGCCTACTCCAAAAACCGTCAGTTGCATGCAATGAAAAGTTGCAAGATTCGCTAGAATTGATTTGGTTCATCATGTGCACAAATTGATGTCACGAGCACATCCGGGTGGGTAGGTTTACGCTAGGCATTCCCCTGTCGTGCATCCCAAAGTACCAGAACGTCGAGAGTCATACTGTACTGGTGCGATCTCTCAAGTGCCTTGAGTCCAAAAAATTGTCAAAACTTGACGAACTGTTTCTTCCAATCTAGGACACATACGGTCGATCCGTTTGATCCCGTGGGGTCACGTGAGGCTCCTCTACAATGGCCTATCTCAGTTTTTAATGACTCAGAGCCATTTTCAATTAGTATCATTTTTTTGCTTGCTCCAAAAACCGTCAATTGCATGCAATGAAAAGTTGCAAGATTGGCTAGAATTGATTCGGTTCGTCATGTGCACAAACCGACATCACAAGTGCATCTAGGTGGGTAGGTTTACACTAAGCATGCCCCTGTCATGCATCCCAAAGCACCAGAACGTCGAGAGTCATACCGTACTGGTGCGATCTCTCAAGTGCCCTGAGTCCAAAAAATTGTCAAAACTTGACGGATTGTTTATTCCAATTGAGGACACATACGGTCAATACGTTTGATCTCATGGGGTTGCATGAGGATCCTCTACAATGGCCTATCTCAGTTTTTGATGACTCAAAGCCATTTTCGATTGGTAGCATTTTTTGCCTGCTTAAAAAACAGTCAGTTTCATGCAATGAAAAGTTGCAAGATTGGCTACAATTGATTCAGTTCGTCGTGTGCACAAACTGACGTCACAAGTGCATCCAAGTGGACTATTTTGTGCTAGGCATGCCCCTTTCATGCATCCCAAAGCACCAGAACATCTAGAGTCATACCGTACCGATGCGATCTCTCAAGTGCCTTGAGTCCAAAAAATTGTCAAAACTTGACGGACTGTTTCTTCCAATCCAGGATACATATGGTCGATCAATTTAATCCCATGGGGTTGTGTGAGGCTCCTCTATAATGGCCTATCTTGTTTTTTGATGACTCGGAGCCGTTTTCAATTGGTAGCATTTTTTCGCTTGCTGCAAAAGTCGTCAGTTGCATACAATGAAAAGTTGCAAGATTGGCTAGAATTTATTCGGTTCGTCATGTACACAAACCAACATCATGAGCATGTCTATATGGGTAGGCTTACGCTAGGCATGCCCCTTTTGTGCATCCCAAAGCACTAGAATGTCTAGAGTCATACCGTACCGGTGCGATCTCTCAAGTGCCTTGAGTCCAAAAAATTGTCAAAACTTGATGGACTATTTCTTCCAATCCAGGACACATACGGTCAATCCATTTGATCCCGTGGGGTCATGTGAGGCTCCTTTACAATTGCCTATCTCATTTTTTGACGACTCGGAGCCATTTTCAATTAGTAGCATTTTTTCACCTACTCCAAAAATGGTCAGTTGCATGCAATGAAAAGTTTCAAGATTGGCTAGAATTGATTCGATTCATCGTGTACACAAACCAACATCATGAGCGCATCTGGGTAGGCAGGTTTACGCTAGGCATGCCCTTGTCATGCATCCCAAAGCACCAGAACGTCGAGAGACATACCGTACTGGTGCAATCTCTTAAGTGCCTTGAGTTCAAAAAATTGTCAAAACTTGACGGACTGTTTCTTCCAATCCAGGACACACACAGTCAATTTGTTTGATCTTGTGGGGTCACATGAGGCTCCTCTACAATGGCCTATCTCATTTTTTGATGACTTGAAGACATTTTCAATTAGTATCATTTTTTCGCTTGCTCCAAAAACCGTTAGTTGCATGCAATGAAAAGTTGGAAGATTGGCTAGAATTGATTTGGTTCGTCGTGTGCACAAACCGATGTCATGAGAACATCTAGGTAGGTAGGTTTACACTAGGCATGCCCCTATCATGCATCCCAAAGCACCAGAATGTAGAGATTCATACCGTACCGGTACGATCTCTCAAGTGCCTTGAGTCCAAAAAATTGTCAAAACTTGACAGACTATTTCTTCCAATCTAGGAGACATTCGGTCGATCCCTTTGATCCCATGGGGTCACGTGAGGCTCCTCTACAATGGCCCATCTTGGTTTTCGATGACACAGAGCCATTTTCGATTGGTAGCATTTTTTCACCTACTACAAAAGTCATCAGTTGCATGTAATGAAAAGTTGTAAGATTGGCTAGAATTGATTCGGTTCGTCGTGTGCACAAACCGACGTCACGAGCGCATTTGAGTGGGAATTTTTATGATAGGCATGCCCTTTTCATTCATCCCAATGCAACAGAATGTTGAGTGTCATACCCTACCGACGCAATGTAGAAGTTGCTTGACAACTTTTTTTACAACAATGACAATTTTTGCTCAAATTGTATCTAGTCTCAATCTATGACCCCTATGACCTGATAATGACTCAAATAATTCTCCATGATTATACAAGAATCAAGAATGCTCATGATTGACTAGGGACACATCACATATACTCAAAACATAGTCACAAAACATTGACACACAAAATAGTCACAAAACATTGTCACATATTATTCAAAAATTTGCCTCTAAATATGGTCAAATCAACTCTTGGCTATTTGATTATACAAAAAAATGTCTTACAAATCATCTCATGGGATTTTATACAAAATTTGACATTACAATATGTGCGATTCAGCTCATCGCCATTTTAATATACAAATCATCTCATGGGCTTTTATACAAAATTTGGCATTACAATATGTGCGATTCAGCTCATCGCCATTTTAATATACAAAATTTGGCATGTACATATGTACAAATCAACTCATTGCCATTTAAATATACCAAATTATGCCCCTAAACTGTTAAAAATCAGCTCATGGGCATTTATATATACAAAAAATGAATATAGAACAATTCGTTGATGATTTATACAAAATTCTCAAAAATCATTCTACTCTGAACCATAGAATCAATCAAGTGAGCCTTCAAGATCGGCTCTAACCCGTATTGTGTCAAGTATTGCCTCGTGGTCAGATTCACGAACTTTCCATAAAATCTTGTTATGAGGTCTACCACGATACTTCATCAAATGAATATTTGTTGCAACAACAAGATTAGAGAAATGAAGAATATGTATGTGTGTTTCAAAGTCCGCGAACAACCAAACATCATAATTCTTGACAGGGTATCTCCGAAGCCATGTTCCTGTCACGACAACAGACCCTATTGGCTACTCAATACCCTCTCCGTCAATGATTGTGGTTGTCAATTTTCTTTTAGGCTCAACACAACAACACAAATAGTAATTTGTTCCTTCTTCATTGTTCTCTTCTGCAACAACTACATACACATGACCTACATTTTATAAAGTGTTAATTAATACCAAATATAAAGTATGATGTACAAAAAAATGAACCAAAAAGAATAATTGCAAAAAAATTAACTCAAAAAATCACCTGAATCCACTAGGTCGGATACATGGTCAAAATCCACTGATGTCTCCATCTACCTCAATTGTAGTGCTTTGGGAATTTGATATGAATCAATGGGAACCAATGGTCTACAAGACCATTTGTTAACCAACTCTTGTGATTCACATTCTTCCCACAAACAATACATGCATGAAGAGCAAAAACTTACCATCTGTCTCGTATAAATTAACAGTAAACTTGAATTTGAACACATAAATGAGTGAATGTCACTCGATCCTACAAATGTACAACAATCTAGATAGTTTTCAATGTTAGATTTAGTGATCAACCAAAAATATCTACGAACCAATGACATACCTAGATTACCTGGACCCATCATAGACTTACACCATCACACAATTGTTTCTGCATCTACCAACTCAGCACCACCTTCGTACTTCAATTATTCCCTAGCTAGGGCTCTTTTCACACATGCTCCTGCACCATCATGCTCTCCCTTACCATGTCCAGCCTTAGTGAAATTCCAAAAATGTTGTACACCACTTGTCACATGCATCATTGTCAACCAATAAAACATCCTTGCATTCTTGAATTGTGCGGTGCAATTATCTAGCCATATTAAGTGTCGGTTGTATCGTATGTTCCTTTCCCTTAAACTATCATAGAAAACTTTAAAGCATCCTTGTACAAACTCCGATGAATGAGTACGATCATCACTTATGTAGAAGTGATACTCTCTTACAACCTTTCTATCCTCCTCTATGCTATTATCTACATGCATAAATGCTATGTGTACAAAAATAGAAACTTGTGTAGAGTGATAATACATGGATTGCACTTCATTTTGAGGTTGTAGTGTATAATTTTCAACGAAATCAATGATAGAGACAATGGTGCCAAGAGGAAATGTGTCCTTACATAACTTGAATTGCTCATCTAACCATTGAGGTCTATGTGTATGCATTATGTACTCATAAACTAGTTTCTCTTGAAACATTTTCATAAATTGAGCTACACATATATCATTTTTCACTAGCTCACATCTCTTCAAATCTTTTCCATCTTTAACTCCATATGTGATTGTCTTGTATTTTCTAAAAGAAACTAGTTTCGTACCAATTTCATGTGTGCTCTCCAAATGTACACATCTTGGTAAACATTGCAAACCACCACATATAGCACAAGAACCTTCCAAACAAGGCATCTTATAATAAATGCAACCATCATGTCTATTACATAGCACACTTGAAATAAATTCTCTTACCGACTTAGGAGGTGCTTGTATATTACATTCCTGCAAAACATCGTTAGTGTGCAAAGTAGAACAAATATGACGAAAAATATCATAATGCATGGAAAATTCAATATGCATCCTACAACAAACATGTGGTGCGTACATGATTAATCTTAATATAAAAAGGTTTTGCCATTTCAAAAAATCTTTGAGAAATTCTTATTTGAGGAAACTTTTGAAGGAATCTTTCATAAAATTTAGTTTGAGTCATATCCCAATAGTGTTTGGCATGTGGCTCACAATTTTTAGACCCAATTCACATTCTAACAACATCTCTTTTGGTTGGGGCGATACTCTTGTGTTGTCATGCCAAAAATTCTAATTAATATTTTTAGTGCATCAACAACAACCTTGTCTTTGCGTGGTAGTCTACCCGAGAATGCCCAAAGAGAATTATTGTTAGGTTCCTCTATTTTTCCCACCTCTTTAATGCTTTACTTAATGTTGTTCTACTAACGTTTAATGACTTACTTGTTTTGCTTATCAAATGATCTTTTTTTATTTTCTTGCCTCATTATGGTTGATGTAATGACACGTCGAGTAGCATTATAATCTTTACTACGTGATTTTGAACCAATAGATTTGATATGCATCAAATAGATTTTTTGACAATAGTTCTTTCACTGTTACTTTCAGATGATCTTAGGCCTAGAATTTTTCCTTGTCTCTCTAAAATTCAAATTTTTAATCATTTGAACAATTAATTGACATCTTGCGATTTGATTTGAGTTTTTAAATAGTTTTGCCATATTCTTTTAACCTTTCTCCTACAAGTTCATTCATTCATTTTATTGGGCATTGACTTCAATATATTCTCATCAATGTCAATTAGATACTTTGGTTTCCTACGAATAATTCTAGGAGGTGTTAACATTGGTGCATTATGTAAATTCAATTCATCAAGTAGAAGAAGGTGTAATATGTTCATCATTAATTGATTATTCAATGTGGTATCTTCAATTGCATTAGGTTCAAATGGTAAATTATCAAATGTTTCTTCTTCAATTGCATTAGGTGCATTATATTCATTTGGTAAATCGAATTGAGATGTTGAGGATGACATACCTTCTTCTCCCATTGTTCTTATGGTCACACAATTTCTTCATACACTGCCTTTGTCTTTCCTTTTGAGCCTCTCGTTGTTCCATCTTTCCTCACTTGTTCTTTCCCATGGTTTATATCGGTTGACCTAAATAGAATCATATTACATATATATGTAAAGAAAAGTTCATAAATAAACAAATAACCATAAATATGGCATCTTATCACTATTATTTGGAATCAAACTATTAAACAATCACAATTCAATCATTTGAAACCATGCAAAAATAAAAAACTAATAAAAACAACAATTCAATCATTTGAAATCATGCAAAAAATAAAAATTCACTTACTTTTATGTATACAATAGTGATAGAAGTGTAGACATAGTTCCAGTGGGGCCTTCAATGACCTCAAAAAACTTCTTTTGAGGTCGTTGGAGGCTCTTGGGGCAACTAAAACTATGTCTATAAACCACGTACGCGCTACAATTAATAACCACATACACGTTGTTAGACCATAAATTGTTGACAATCCCAATGGTATTCTTTTTCCCATTTGGGACTGATAAGTAGCGCGTACACACTACTAAGCCTAAAAATGTTATTGCAGGGTAACGAATAATGGGAATAGTACCCCATACACGCTTATGAGTAATAAGTAGCACGTACGCGCTCCTTTGCCTTAAAAAAGTTATGGCACAGCAGTGAACAAATAGTTTCAGTACCCCGTACGCGCTATTGGTAGTAGAAAAGATGTGAATGAAAAGGGAGGGAGGGAGGGAGAGAGAGAGAGAGAGAGAGAGAGAGGAGGGGGGGAGAGGG
>NC_081415.1:541665998-541690998 GCF_030272615.1 Cryptomeria japonica
ATACGTGAAATGTTTATTTATTTCTCACATTTAAAATTTATTGGGTTATTAAGGAGATAGAATTAAATCATAGAGAAAAACTCATGTAGTATGGTAAAAATTAGGGTGCAAGAGAAACTTAGATTGGATATTTTTTTAAAAAGACCTTTAAATTTTCATTGGATACTTTAACTTACCTATTAGGCCTTCAAAGGAGTTGGATCATTTGAAATGATTGCAAATGGGTTAGGATCTAGACCACAAAAATAATTTTGGCCCATTCTTTGCTATAGGTACATATTGATCCTACTATTGACAAGACAATGGCTTTTTTGAAACCATAATATCCCCTTTTTCCCATTGTCCAAAGATGAACATATTCTTTTATTTTTTAAATCTTTTTGTAAGTTCCAAAAGAACTTATTGGAGGTTATTTTCAACTAGGAACTTATTAGAGGTTCTAACGGTTCTAGGACTTAAGGAAAGAATGGGAACTTATCAAAGGTTCATTTAGATATGGGAGCTACTCATACTCTAGACATGATGGACAATGTTGATGAACTATGAAGAGTTGAAACGAAGATTTCTCAATAGACTAAAAAACTCTAATAAATAAGTTCCCAATGAACTAGAAACCTCTAATATTTTAGTTCTTAATGGACAAGGAAATTTTGAAAAAACTTTTGAGGTAAACTTAGAACATCTCACAAGAGAGTCTTGATTATTTTAAAAGCTCCAATTTTCTTGACAGACATAGGGAGCCTTTTGAGGACATGGAAAAAGATATTTGAGGGATAGAAATTCAATATCACTAGAAGATTGAATAAACCCGATATATTAAATTTCAAAAAATGAAGCTCTAGTACTCTAACCAAGCTTCAAGACAACATTATTGTGATACAAATCATATATTTAAAAATAGTTAATAGTTTTAGATAAAGTAAAAAACAGTTATAGGGACTCCCACTTGACACAAGACAATAAAAATATCGCAAAAGGAAGCTCTACCACAAATAGAACTTTCATCATCTTAGAAACAACACCAATAAAGAACATAAGAATTAAAAAAAGAGGCAAACTAATTTCGAACCTATATTGTATTGAGCACCTTGAGAATTCTAATAACCACTAGGTCATCCATCATTATTTTCTTGTTTTCTAAAGTGGAGGAATTGTCCATATTTTCCATTTATAATTATGATAAGACCCAAAATAGTTTTGCCTTTGCAATTTCTATGCGACATGGAAGGCTAAATCTATTTCTTGTTTTAATTTTTTAATCTCTAATTGGAAAACCATCATATTGTTGTTCAAGCTTCTTGTGATCTATTTTTTGAATGATATGTAGGAAGAGAGGGGGATTAAAAAAAATCAATTTTAGCCTAAAAGTTCCTCGAAACCAAAAATGGTGATGGAAAAGCACCCCGAAAGACCAAAATGAGAGCATTCGCCTTACGATAAGAGACAGTTTCTCGTGTACACCCTTTTGAGTTGAATTATCATAATTCCACATAAATGTGTAATCATCTAGGTAGGCCAAGGGAAATCATCAAGGAAATTAGCAATGACAAGACACTAACCAAACAACTATGTAAAACCCACAACTCTAACACTAAGTGTGATCTACACTTTTGTAGCGTCCTAAAATTGCGACACTTGCAATTTCGATTGCATTTGGGTCTTCACGATGGCGGTGCAACGTTGAACCTGAATGGAGACCACGAAACCTGTTTATGACATCAAAAACTGCATCTTTCTGCACCTTGGCCTGATCCTCCTTGCACCCTGCTGTCCCGGGAGGTGGGACCATGGCTCCCAGCGCCCTGGTCCCTGGCCCTATTTTGGGCTTGGTCTCTTGTTGGGCATTGGGTTTTCAAGTTTGCAATTTGGAAAATAATGCTCCTAGGTCGGCCTAAGGTCGGAAAAATCAGTCTCCTAACCCTAATTGACAAGTATATAAACTACATTTCCTCTCCCAGAAAAAGACAAATATTTAAAATCACCTCTTCTCTTTTATTATACAACTATACTAATTAATATTTAACATTCAAACTTCATTTTCTTTTCCAACTTACTGATACATATCATTTTGCATTAAAGAAGTTTAATAAAAAAAGGTTCATGCCACCTTACTATTGATGAAAAATAGACAATGTCTTGTGAGGAGATCACATGGGATCATAGAAGATCGATCCAAAAAAGACCTTGTGTCATGGTCCCATATGTACAATGTGTAAGCATTCTCAATCAACAAGGATAAAATATGAAAGCAACAAACAACCCTAGGTTGACCAACTTATTATATTAGCATTAATCTCACTACCACACTAAATAATTCCTAGAAGAATTTGAAGTAATTGATCATGCCAAAAATATGCATGAGGCTCAAGAGAAGCATTTTATCTAGACACTACCATAGCATGTGGATTCCTAGTAGATATTAACAATAAAATATTAAATGAAAAAGAGACAACTAACTACTAGTGAAGCCAACCATAAGGGTTGAGAATTTTACAATAACACTAGATGTTAGGGTAGGTGAGGATGAATAATAGATGATAAGTAGGGTAAACATTTTAAGATTTATCTGCACAATTTAGTTTTTCATGTGAATGTGGGTAAAAATACAAACATGTGGACTACATTATAGGACAACTAAATAGTTTTGATAAAAAGTTTTTCGACCAAGATAGTTTCAACCAAAACAATGTGGCATGTGTGTGTTGCCTACATGGTAGTATCGTTTTGATCGAGTATGTTTTAGCCAAAATATACTCAATTCATTTCAACCAACTATTCTAAACATGAATATTAAAAAAATTGGGGGCCCAAACATTTTGCTCAAGAACTGCCAAAATTTTCTTTCAATTAAAAGCTACCCCAAACTTCTTGTTACTAATTTGACCAAATTTAGACTCTTCTCTTCTAGGTATTCTTTTATATTTTCAAAGAAGAACATAAATATCTATATCTATATCTATATCTATATCTATATATTATAGTTTTGTTTGTCAAGGCTAAACTATGGATTATGTTGAACTAGGGTTTAAGTATGTTTGAATTGCTTGATTAAATTGTACGTTTTGGATGATACAAAATTCAATAATGTTCAAACCAACGTTAACACCATATTCTAATTGTCCACTTAAAAATAAAATTTCATGATAATAGGAAAAACACTTCTTTTGATCCTTAGTGTATACATGCATTCCTAAACCATAACAACCAAATAAAACAATTATGGAGGAATAATTTCTTTAACTATTGGCAGCTTTAAGATAAAATTGACCAAAAAAATAATCTCAATACCAATTGTTACAACAATCTCTAATTTTGTAATAAAATAAAACTTACCACTTTGTAACTAGTCTACTTACGCTTTAAGACACTAATATGTGCAATATGAGAACTTTTCAAATCATAAAAAATTTAGGGAAGGATTCCTCTAGGTGTATTCTTACATCATAGTTATATAGGTGCCCAGGACATTGTACTTATTGTGTAATTGATCTTGCTTTGGTCACAAAACCTTGAATGTACAGGAGACAACAATATCGTATTCTTGTGTAATTGCAAGGGTTGCAAATGTACAACAGGTACATTTCCTACTCTTCTAAATGGCCTCAAATATTCGATATAATCTTAGTTAGGCCATCATCAATAGATGCAACAAGCGGGCTCCTATGTGTTCTTAGAATGTTTATTTAGTCATTAGAGGATACAATTACAAGTATATGTGTTGTTTGTAGGGTGTTATTCCTATGGCTTCATATGGTGTCAATTTCGATGCAATCTAATTTCCAAACTCGTAGTACGTCATTTGCAAGGGCAATGAATGTAGTGGATGCACGATAGTCTTCACACACCTATCATTCCTCCTAGAAACTTTATCATTATTGATAAAAATTTCATAATGCTAAATTACACTTACAATTACATCATCAAGTATATGTGAAATGTTTATTTATTTCTCACATTTAAAATTTATTGGGTTATTAAGGAGATAAAACTAAATCATAGAGAAAAACTCATGTAGTATGGTAAAAAATTAGGGTACAAGAGAAACTTAGATTGGATATTTTTTAAGAAATACCTTTAAATTTGCATTGGACACTTTTAGTTACCTATTAGGTCTTCAAAGGAGTTGGGATCATTTGAAATGATTGCAAATGGGTTAGGATCTAGACTACAAAAATAATGTTGGCCCATTCTTTTCTATCAGTACATATTGATCCTGCTATTGACAAGACAATGGCTTTTTTGAAACCATAATATCCCCTTTTTCCCCTTGTCCAAAAATGAATATCTTCTTTTATTTTTTCAATCTTTTTGTAAGTTCCAAAACAACTTATTGGAGGTTGATTTTAAACTAGGAACTTATCAGATGTTCTAATGGAACTCTAGGAACCTATGAAACTCTTTCAACTCTTTATCTTTTTCTTGCTTTTCTATAATCTTTGCAAGTATTAGGACCTAAGGAAAGAATAGGAACTTATCAAAGGTTCATTTAGATATGGGAGCTATTCATACTCTAGACATGATGGACAATGTTGATGACCTCTGAAGAGTTGAAATGAATATTTCTCAATAAAGTAAAAAACTCTAATAAATAAGTTCCTAATGAACTAGAAACCTCTAATATTTTAGTTCTTAATGGACAAGGAACTTTTGAAAAAACTTTTGAGGTAAACTTAGAACATCTCACAAGAGAGTCTTGATTATTTTAAAAGCTCCAATTTTCTTGAAAGAAATAGGGAGCCTTTTGAGGACATGGAAAAATATATTTGAGGGATAGAAATTCAATATCACTAGAAGATTGAATAAACCCGATATATTAAATTTCAAAAAATGAAGCTCTAGTACTCTAACCAAGCTTCAAGACAACATTATTGTGATACAAATCATATATTTAAAAATAGTTAATAGTTTTAAATAAAGTAAAAAATAGTTATAGGGACTCCCACTTGACACAAGACAATAAAAATATCGCAAAAGGAAGTTCTATCACAAATATAACTTTCATCATCTCAGAAACAACACCAATAAAGAACATAAGAATTAAAAAAAGAGGCAAACTAATTTCCAACCTACATTGTATTGAGCACCTTGAGAATTCTAATAACCACTAGGTCATCCATCATCATTTTCTTGTTTTCTAAAGTGGAGGAATCGTCTATATTTTCTATTTATAATTATGATAAGACCCAAAATAGTTTTGCCTTTGCAATTTCTATGAGACGTGGAAGGCTAAATCTATTTCTTGTTTTTATTTTTATTTTTATTTTATTTTTTAATCTCTAATTGGAAAACCATCATATTGTTGTTCAAGCTTCTTGTGATCTATTTTTTGAATGATATATAGGAAGAGAGGGGGATAAAAATATTTCAATTTTAGCCTAAAAGTTCCTCGAAACCAAAAAATGGAACTAAGAGTAATTTAGATTCTTAGCTAAGCTAATGGAACTCTAATTATAACAACAAATAGTAATTTATCTTGAATCAAATTCAATATTAGATCATAGTCTCTTATGACAACTTTCTTCCTTACTACCATGAGTAGCTACCATGTACTCTTCTTATGTCATAGACAAAGTGATTGTAGCTTGATGCTTACTCATCCAACTAATAGAAACATCAAACATCATGAAAGCATATCCACTTGTGGATTTTTTGTTATCATTGTCAGCTACCCAATCTAAATACACAAGCCAACAAATACAAACTAAATGTTGAGTTGTACTAGGATAACCATGAAAACATACAAAATACATGGAGGTACCCTATAGATATATGAAAACTCTCTTCATTGCATACCAATGTACTAATCTAGGATTAGGCATAAACCAACTCAGGACTCACACTGCTTGGGGAATGTTTTACCTAGTATAGATCATGGCATACATCAAGCTGCCTACAACACTCACATATAGTACTCTAGTCATGTCCTTTATCTCAATAGGATATTTTGGACAATCCTTAACCGGCAACTTCATTCATTGCAAAAAAAACTAGCAAGGATTTGGAAGCTAACATGTTGAATCTCTCCAACACCGAGTTCACATACTTGCTCTATCTTAATCAAATCTTTTTTCTAGCTCTATCTCTTTTGATTTCCATCCATATAGGATATACTTTCTTACACCTAAATAATTCATACGAAATTGTGCTAACAACAAGAAATTCAAACTTGAAATCATAATAGCATTCCCAAAAAATAGTTTACCACCTGCATACAAAGCAATAATGAAAATGCAACCATTTTTGTTATTGAAATACACGCAATGGTTAGATTTAGATCTTTGAAATCCCAAAGTCCACACATAGGTGTCAAATTTCTAGAACTACGTTAGATTGTTTCAAAACTTATAGATACTTCTTCAACTGACATACCAGATATTCTTTGCCTTCAACCACATAATACTGAAGTTGTGACATATAAATCTCTTCCTCCAAGTCACCTTGAAGGAACACTATTTTCATATCCATTTGCTCACTTTCTAAATCATACACTATTACAAGTGATAAGAGAAAAAAAATGGATGTCATCTTCACTAGAAAAGAGAGAAAATATCACAAAAGTTAATTTCATCCTTCTATGAGTTCCCATTTTCCACCAACTATACCATGTGGTTTTTAGCACTGTCATTACTTCCTAATTTGTTCTTGAATGCCCATTCTCAGTCAATGAGTTTGCGTCCATCAAGAAAAGGTACTAGATCCCAAGTATTAATTTTATTCAAAGTAACCATCTCTTTATCCGTGGCTTTCTTCAAAGAATCTACATCATCCATACCCATAGCCTCTCTAACAGTCTTATGATCATTAGTGTTAGCAATCAAAGTAAAAACACAATTTGAATCTAGCAACAAATAACCAAACCTTTGGTGAATAAACAAATATTTTTATTTTTTGCCTATCACATGTATACCTCCTCATTTGTTAAGGTTGAGGTTCTTTACCTTATTCAAAATGCTCAAAGCTTCTAGAGCTCTCTTCATCATCGGCTCCAACAAGAGTGTGTAGTTAATCTTGTCAAAATGGTTGGAGGTTGAACTATCTCTTGTTTTCTCCTATTTCTTTGGCTACAATTATATAGTGGAATGTTTCATTTCATGCAAAATCACACTTCTTCTATAGAGAACCTTATGAAAAACTAGATTCAAAAGCTTGTACCCTTCACACCAACAACATAGCCAATAAAGATGCATTTAACTACCTTGTTTTCCAACTTAGACCTCTTCTCAGATTGTCACATGTGCATTACTCTAAGATTTTTCAATGAAGTCTTTTACCAAACCACACTTCCATTGGTGTCTTATCAACAAGAGTTGATGAAGGAGATCTATTGATCAGATGTAATGCAGTGGCTATAGCTATAGCCCAAACATCTACTTAAGGCTAGTACCTCTCAACATACTCATAGCCCTTATCCATCAATGCCATCTTCATTCTCTCTGAAAGTCCATTATGTTGAGGGGTATATGGAGTTTTCTTATGTCTTTCAATCTTGTTCTCTTTACATAATGTATCAAACTCTATAGAACAAAAATCACCACTATTGTTGGTTCTAAAATAATTATTCTTTCTATCAATCTAATTTTGAGCCAAGGATTTAAACTCCTTAAATTGAGTAAAGACTTCAACCTTACTCCTAAGGAAATAAACAAATGTTCTTCTATTATAATTATCTATAAAAGATACAAAGTATATAGAATTTAATAGTATAGGAATATTTATAGGAACAAACACATCCACATGAATGTATTCCAACACCCCATAAGACTTATAAGAACTTTTATAAAGTTGCAAATGATTTTTTTACCAAAGATACAATGTTCACAAAAGTCAAACTCAATATTGTACTCATCAACACCTCCTACAAGGCTCTTAGATTTTAAGGTTTTGAGACCCTTCTCACCAAAATGCTCGATTCTTGGGTGTCATAATATTGTCTTCTCTACTAGAAGCTCGATTTCCAAAGAATGAGTGCCCTTAGGTACCCAAAAAGTATGACCATCAAAAGTAGATGCAATAGATTTTAGAATTGCTTTATTTGACTATGAGGATGAAGAATCTAAAGATATATTCTGTATCAAATTATCAAATGAAATTTTACACTAAATAGTGCATGCATTCAACTTGTGTAGGGTTCCTATTTTAACTCCTCTAGCCAAAACCATAGCTCCTCTAGTCATCTTACATCCTCCACTCAGAAAGACAACTTGTATACCTGCATCACTCAATTTACTCACTAAAAGAAGGTTTCAAGAAAAACCTAGGGTATGTAACACACCATCCATTCCCTTCACTCTACCATCAATGAATTTAATTAAAGCTTTTCCATAGCCAACTATTTCTAAATGAGAATCATCACTAGGATACACAGGTAAAAGCACAAAGTTGTGTCACACTTTTATAAATGAACTAGCCAATGTTGATTCAACTTTTTAAATTGAATCAATAGAAAGTGATATGATTTAAATTTTAAAATGATGTAAACTAATAAAATGCATATTTTTTTATGTATTTTATGTTTGTATTTTTTCTTTAAATTTATTTAAATATACTTTCTTATAAAGTAAACACTATAGTTTAGTTGTTGATAAAATGCTAAAATTGAAGTTACACGAGGCGTCACACTTTATATAGTAAATTTTACCTTTTTTCTTCAATTTTTTTGTGTATATTAATAACTTGAAACTTTAGTGCAAAAATATATTTCTAACTATTTTTATGTATATATATTTTTCAATAAATTTAAAAATTCATGTGTACTGAAATATAACTCTTTCCATTTGATGTCACCTTTTTTCTTAATTATTTATCCAAATTAGAAAATAATTATATCATCTTGACATAGACTCTTTTCTCTAGTGCTTTTATGTTTTCAAAAAATTTAAATAAATTTTAATGTTTTTCCTTCACAAGATAATCAAGCTTATATTTTAGTACTGATGACCTACTTTCAATAAAAATAAAATATAAAATATAAAAAATAATTAAAATATTAAGAGATATATATTTTGAAAAATTCACTTATAGATCTATAAAAGGGTATTTTTATATTTCAAAAAAAACATTATTTCTAAGAGTAAGAGTTGTTGAAACATCAAGTTTTTCAAAAAATAAAATAAAATTGGCAATTAGACCCAAAGTGGTATAAAATATATATTTAGTAGACAACTCCGATTGGAAAAGTTGTGGCCCATATATAAAATAGTTATAATGAATCTCTATCAACCATATGTTTGACGAAAATTAATTTTGAGTGAGAATTACTTCAATTCACTGGTTCTGATAAGTTTGTCTGAAATGTGACACAATTTTGTGCTTTTACCCACACATTGCCACCATCAAGTTCTTCATATTTTGAGAACCAATCTCTATGTGAGGTCATGTGGAAAGATCACCGAGAGTCAATTAACCATATATCTTTTGATTTTTGTGTTTCCAAAGCTACAAACAATGATTTACTAATTTATAATTCTCCATATCAATCCTTCTAGATGTGCCTCACATTTTTTTATATAATAAGATATCAATAAAACCAATTCTGCAAGACTCCCACTAAAACTTACATTGGTAAAATAACCCAAAAAATCCAACAACTAAAATCAAAGGTGATCAAGCTCTAATACCAATTAAAAGGAAACCAGGTAGCAAGATACAACTTCCTACACTAATCTATTGTAACAAACAAAGTCTTCACACTATTGCAGGACTCTAGAATGATTTTGGTAGCATAATGGTGTCTCTCAAAATATGTAATCTTTCATAAAAAATGAGCTAAGGAGCCACACATTTATAGAGATCAACACGAAGAGGTAGGAAACCATGGTTTCCATAGCCAACTTCAATACCCAAGAGACAAGTTTTGTCAAAAAGAACAAATTACTATTGCCATGACATGTTTCCATAGAAACTTTCCAAAGAAACAATACCTATCTCATCCATAATAGTCATCTTGCCAAATATAATGTAAGTTCAACATAGAAACTACCATCTAATAGGTTCTTTCCTTACCTCACACGACTTTTCAAAAGTTAACTCCATCATAAATGCCAACTCCTAAAATACATAATATAAATTACAAACCAAGTCAACATAGGAAATTGTCAAATCAATTTTCACTCAATATAAAATTATATGACAATATCTTCCCAAAATATAGAATCTTACAAGTGGGTGCCAACTTCGTAAAATATGGATTATTCCACATGTGTAGGATGCAATCTTGGCAAGAGGCCCCACAAAGATGAATGATTACTTAGAAAGTTAATAACTTAGCATAAACCAATTATGCAACAACATTTCATTTAAACCAAATAATCAATTTTAGGACTCAAAGGTTGAGACATTTTAATCCCAACAATTTCATTTGGCAAAATCTAAGATAGAGATTAAAGGGATTCAATGCATTCATTGGGCTTGTCCCTACAAATCTGTTGCCTAATATAACGATCTTTCCCATTACTATTACCTACATGACTTTCCAATCTATGCTCCGAATGAAAGGAGTTTTCATAAGGTTATACATCCTTTATCTATTTCTTACATGGTTTTCCATATTTAGTTCAATTTCCATTCATGTTCTAATTTTTCACTTCATTGATTTTTTTATGCTAATTTTAGGAATTTTTTTGTTAAGATATTTGTAAATTTTTTTAAGAGTTCTAATAATCATTCATTTGTAGTTACAAAGCTAGAACCATCTATTTGGAAAAATAAATTTTCTACCTAGGATTCTTTGTGTCTAATTACCATGTCCAATCATGGTAAGTTGTATAGATCATCTTAATAGGTAGGCAAGGAGACCAAGAAATTAAAAATATAACTTGCAAATGCACAACTTTGAGACTCAAAATTAACTAGCTATTAAAGATTTTTATCTCTACTAAAGTTACAGTCTTAACCACCCATTTTATTCACTGACCAGACAATTTGGGCCCAACCAATTCTTCAATGGATTGAACATGATTACAAAAATTGAGTGGTGGTGCAATGTAACATGCATACATGTATTGATACTATTTCCAAGATCACAGTTAAATCAATCTTCAACATAAGAATACAAAATAATGATCATCATGTTTAACCCTTTTGTCATTAATCATCTCTTTACTTGATTGTTTATAGATGTTTTTGTTTACTACTACATCACTTGTATCTATATATATCCACACATATGTATACATATACATACATGTATGTCTATGTATATGCATATACATATATACATGTATGTACACATGCACACACTATATGCATGTATGCATGCATGCATGCATGTATGTATGTATGTATGTATGGTAAATGTAAGGAATAATCCTTGGTGGGCGTGATGACTCGCAAACTAGGATGACTAATCGCCTTCTAAATTACATCTTACCTCCAATCCCTTTTACACACGTATATTACGAGGGTGTCACGAAATTCCCCAATACAACGGACATACAATTTTCTTTCCAAAGGCACGCGTTTTGGGAGGTCTCACGAAAATTCCCAAGTGCTCTCCTCCTTAAAGAGTTAATATTTACCTTACCATGAACACATTAAGATTTAGTGGTACTCCAGTTATGGAGTTTACAGATCTTGAAGGGCGGGTATCACCTCAAACATACTTTGACAGATTTTTAGCCTCTCTAAAATATGATTCAATAGATTTGGGATGGGTCGGAGGTGGCAGTATCGGAGAAGAGACATGTGATTTTTTTGTTTTGCTGGTTTGGGGTTTATTCTCACTTCCTGACTCCGATTACAAGCAGGTATTTAAATTTTTAATACCTGTTCTTAGTCGGAGAGGCATACTTGATCCTGATCAATATACATTGTCAAGAGTAGGAGGAGAAATATTTGAACCCCAGGGATACATTCAGAATCTAATAGGTGCTGAGCAAACTGCTCACCCGCAATACAAATTGCCAGGAGTCCTACGATTTTCCTTGTTACAATCTCTATTAGAAATAGAAGGACGCATAATTGAACCCCCAGACTACACGAATTTATACAACTCTCTGGTGTCTGCTGCGTGTTCTTCATTTACTTCTTCCATCAAAGAGATCGGGCTTGGCAAAGAAGAACCTAATGCAAGCATGCGCTTTTCATGCTCCAAAATTCTTGGGCAAGCACAACAAAAAGCTTTCTCACTCCTTGGGCTTGCCGGCACACATCGTTTAGTGAATCTTTCGGCTTCTTGTCTCATCGCAGGATCATGGCATTCACCAGTGGGGTTCTCCAAGGAGTATCGATCCATCTTTAGAGTTACATACAACTCAAACATTGGGGGATTCTGGAAAATTACGTCATATTCTCCACTGCTCGCCATGGAAACCAGCAGCGCATCTCCAATCGCCCAAGGACGGCTACAGCGAGCTTTCAGTTGCCACCTGCTACACTGCATCTTTCAGTTCGCACACGTTGTCAAAATCTGTCCGCATTGGATTGAAGTTTGCCTGCGAATGGATAACGTTAGGTGTGATGTGTCTCTATTGAATCCATTATTTCCTTGGCATATGGATATCATGGATGGTATTCTAAATGAACGACACTTTCCTGCCAAAATCTGTTTGACAATTGGCCCTGAGAATGGATTTGGCGTCCATTCTGTTTCCTTGACTCGATCATCACAGAATCCCATGACAGACATTGCTAAGGGGAATACATATGAGGCCACATTCGAACCACCCAAGAATGTGGGTCTCAAAGCTTCCACTGCAACGACATCCATAGTGAAGATCAACAATTGGGGTTTTGAGCAGTCAGTCGTCAACTGTAGCGATGCAAAGATAGAATGGACTCTGTATGACAGCACCACCGAGAAGGAAGTCATTAACAATGGGCCTCCAAAATTTTCAATGTTGGGTCCCAAAACATGGTCCATTGATAGGTATTCCAGGGCTTGCAGAGCTTTCACTGCCGAAGGAGGGGTGGTCTTTGCCAAGGAGGAGTATGGAAATCCCATAACATGGAGGCTCAACAGGGAGTTGGAGGGACAGACGGTGAAATGGATTGTTAAAGGTTCCGTCTGGGTAACCTATTGGCCTAATACAATCCGCTCTCGATGTTCCGAGACTAAACGCCATGATTTTTGTCAAGAGTTTGATCTTACATTGGCACAATCTTCTCCATCTACAATCACCTGAATATTTGATATAAGCCATCCAACACCAAATCAGGGGAATTGGCTTCTTCTAATGGTATTGGTTGGAACTGCCCCGCTATTCTAGGGAAAGGGGATAGTGTCAATTAAAAACTTTGTTTAGCTGCTTTTTCGTCTTGGAGAGCTTGATTAGGAGTTTTCTGTTGTATATGGCAATAGCCATAAATAGTGAATGCATGTTTCCTATATTTAGGAATGCATTTCGTGAGATAAAGTGTGAAGATAGAGTTAGACGATTGTTAAATGTTTTATTTTCTAAATAGATTTGTTGTGTTTCTATTTTGGAAGATAAATTTACTATCTCTCTATTTGTGGGGCTTTTATAAATCTACTCTGACAGCTATGATCGATTCAGTGTGAAGATAGAGTTTGCTGCACATAGAATAGACTTCATGTAAGATTTTTTGTTATGTCCTACTATCCTATTAGCTATCTGGCGAAAAGTTTTTCCCTGTTTCGCTTGATTGTTTTTAAGTTTTCAGTTTGAGTATGAGTTGCAGGATTAGAGCATCCAGACCAATTTAAGCTAAGCTTTAAGAAAATTTATCACTCTCCCATTCTGTCTTTATAAAATTAATATCTATTTTTAAAGTGCTTTTAATTTTTAAATGGGTAACATAACCATCCAATTATTTTTCTTTTATCTTCTACACACAAAAATTGAAACTGGAGTTTATACCCCTGGACTTCAGTCTCTGCTATGAATTGAAGAGATGAAGTGGAGGAAATAGTTCATTTTTATTATGATCTCAGCACTTCTGTATATCTTTAGAAACGATTGGTATTATTATTTGACAGCAACAATTCTACAAAAGGGTTTTAAATACAAGATCATTTCTTTGTTCTTTTAATTGATATTGCTTAGCAAATTTATCGTTTTATTTTAAAGAAAATGTCTCACAAAATCCCTTTACATGTCAAGCCTCTTAAAACCAGAGACTCTACATTTACCTACAGCCATGTGTAGGACAATGTTTGACAATGACAAGATATTGAAAGATATTTTGAGGAAACGCGTGCTCAAAATGGAGAAAAAACGAAGAAACGATTGCAGAGTCTTTATCGCAGTTGCCACGCAACTCCTTTGTAGAAAATTATATGTGCAACTTTCTAACCTTTGGAGAGTATTCAAAAGTTTGATTTCAACAATGACTGGATCGCAGTACGTGTGTTGACTTGTTTACCCACGCGTTTTAGGACAAAGGGAAGAGACAAATAATAGGCAACTGAAAAATGGGCAATGACAGTGACAGCCAAAAAGAAGACTTCCAATTCATATTCAATGGAAAAAACTCTCCATTCCCACATAAAATATTATAGATGAAAAAAGTCCCAGAAATTGTGGTGTGAGGGGAGATGATTGTAGCACTTAGGAGTTTGCACTAGTCAAGAGAATGAAAAATCTCTTACGGCTAGCCAATTTTTTTATTTTCCTAATAAAAAAATTGATGTTATCAAATGTTCTTATTAAAATATAGATATTTTCATCTTTTGCAAACCATAAAAATTCATGATTGATTTGATTGTGTTAAATTAATGTCGTCTAATGATAATATTTCTTGGTGCAACATTGGCTCTATTTCTTCCTAATGGGGGGGAATTTTGGTCAACATCATTGGACCATCCTTGTAAGAGATTCTACATCGAGGGGGAGCTTCATGGTCTCTCTTCTTCTTTCTTATGTGGGAGACTTTTTCCACACATGAGGTTTTGTTTCTTCTCATACTTGAGTAAGAGCATTGCGTGCTTTCATCTCTTTTTTGGGGGGGAGTTTTTTCATTTCCGTTTTTTCTCTCTTTCTCCAATTGTGAGTGATTGCATTGCATTTGTACATGGGTGCCTAACATGGCCTAGTAGCTGGGACCCATCTTTGCATTGTTAGTTTGAGTCTACATTCCCCTGAGTTGCACTTAACGGGGGGTGTTGGTGCAAATTATGTCTCATAATTACACTTTGCTTAAGTTGACCTAGGATAATGTATTCATTGTAGTTTGCATATGAGACACTTAGGGAATTGTGCATCTAGGAAATATGGTTGTAAGAGAAATCCCACCGTTTGTGGTGTTATCTTGTTATCACATTCCACCTTTAGTGGAATATTGTATTATTTCTCCTACCTACCCCACCCACCCTTGTATCTCATTGGGCCACATGTCATTTTTGTGTGCTCTTATTTCTCTATAGCCTTGCATTTGTAAGTAGACTCATGTACATTGTACTTAGTTGCGTATTTTGCATCTTGATAGGAATACAATTTATTCTTGTCACATTTATTCTTTTTTGTGTGCTATTAGTTGGCCTCTAGTTCTTAGGTTTCTATAGGAAGATTTTCACATGGTATTAGAGCCTATAATACGCCATGGATAGACATTTGCGAGAAATTTGATGTAATTTGGGGTTTTGTATTTTGGAAATTACTATTGTAGGTTTTTATTAGATATTTCTTGGTCAAATCTAAGGTCACCATTGGATTGAGGAGGTTCGAGAAAGTCAGAATCACCTTTAGTTTTGTCCAAATCCAACACCCGAGTCCAAATCTAGAGTGATCTACAATTTTGGAGCACTTTGTGTCAAATCCAACATCATCATCGTGTTAAGAACACCCAAAAACCCCAAGGACACCTATCCATTCTCCCAAATTGGCCTCCATCACTCCCAAGATGGAAAAAAAATACCCCTCTTATTCACCATATAAACATTGCAGGTGCGGTTTGGTAAAAAAAATTAAAAATAATTTTTAAAGTTTTTTGTGTTTTTACTTAAATCTTCTTTTCTTTTTTTTATTAAAATAGCTTTTTAAAAAAAATTAAACATAACACATTTGGGAGTGTTATTTTTTCGTTTGTTTTTTCAATTAACAAAATTTAATTTTCATGGGAGGCCTTTTGTTGTAGGCATCCCAGGTATTTACGGGTCTCCCAGGTGACCTATGGCCCCACAAAACTTGCATGTACCGCAAGGAAGCTTACAGACACATAGGCCCTAAGAGTTGCAGTTCACAATTTTAATGTTTTTAAAAGTTTTTTTAATATATTTTTTAAATTTTTTTATAAATAATAAATCTTTTCAATATATTTTTATTTTAAGATTTTTAAAAGAATAAAAAATTTGTTTTTCAATTAATTTTTTTTTGTTTTTTATTTTTTATTTTCTAAATTAACAATCATTTTTTTTAAATTTTTTTTTTTTTTTTTCAAATAAAGTTTTTTTCTTTAATTTTTAAATAAAAGTTTTTTTTAATGAATAAAATTTTTAAGTATAGTTTTTATTCAATAATTTTTATTAAAGTAATTTTTCAAAAAAATGTTTTTTTTGTTTATTTTTGAATAAAGGTTTTTTTTTAAATTTTTAAAAAAATAGAATTAATTTTTCTTTATTATTTTTTAATAAAGTTTTTAATGGTTTTAATAAATGTTTGTAATAAGATTTTATAAATCTTTTGAAAATAAATTTTTCATAAATAAGCAAATTGGGAACAATTATTTTTCTTGTCCACCTATCATACTTGTCTTGTGCATTCTCCAACCGTCAACCAATGGGGGGGGTGTAGTTTTCTCATTTTTTTTTGGCGACATCCCAATCGAAGGCATCTTCATGTGTAGTGTTCTAAAGGGCATCTTTTTTGTGGCATCATCTTCATGTTTCCAAATTTGCATTATGTCATGTTGTATTCTCTTGCATGAGCTATGTTGTAACACACTAATATTAAGTACCACACCTCTTTGCATTGTTTCATTGATGACATATTTGATGTAATTATCTTGTACTCAGTAAATTAGGAAATATTTGTGAGACTTGGCGCATGACTCTAGTTGAGACTTATATTGTACACATTTGTGCATGGCTCTAGTGAGACTTGGATTGTAGGTCAATATGTCGTTGGTGAGTATCCAGTTGATACTTAAAGAAGGTGTCTCCATGCCTAATCTTCAATTTTTTGATGTGAGTGATTCATCGATCATTCTTCATCGACATTAGTACTTGGTTTTGTCACACTTTGACATTTTTGGTACAACATTGTCTCTGTTTCTTCCTATTCGGGAGGAATTTTAGTCAACATCATTGGACCATCCTTACAAAAGTTTCTACATTGAGGGGGAGCTTCATGGTCTCTCTTCTTCTCTCTTGTGGGGGGACTTTTTCATCACATAAGGTTGTGTTCCTCTCATACTTCATTGAGAGAATTGTGTTCTTTCATCTACCTTTTGGAGGGGATTTTTTTCCCATTGGGTTTTTCTCTCTTTCTCTATTTGTGAGAGATTGCATTGCATTAGTACATGGGTACCTAATATGGCCTAGTAGTTGGGACCCATATTTCAATGTTAGCTTGAGTCTACATTCCCCTAAGTTGCACTTAAGGGGGGTGGTGGTGCAAATTACGTCTCATAATTACACTTAAGTTGAGTTAGGATAATGTATTCATTCTCCTATCTTATTTGTCTTGTAACATCTTCCAACCAATAGCTAAGGGGGGGCCAGTTGCTCCTAAATTTTTCTTGGCTAGATACCAATCAGAGGCATATTCATCTATAGTCTTCTATAGGGTATCTTTTTGGTACCATCCTTTTCATGTTTCCATATTTGTACTATGTTATGTTGTATTCTCTTGCATGAGCTATGTTGTAAAACAATAAAATAAAGTGTCACAACTCTTTGTACTTTGTCATTGATGACATATTTGATGTAATCCTCCTATAATTCATATATTAGGAACTATCTTGTGAGACTTGGTACATATCTCAAATGAGAATGCATGTAGTTTGAGTATGAATGATACTCATACAAGTTGTCTCCATGTCTAATGATCTTCATCTTGTTGCAGTGAGTGACTCATCTGTCATTCTTTAGATCAACTATGGTACCTAGTTTTATCACACTTTGACATTGTAGGTGCAACATTGGCTCAATTTCTTCCTAATGGGGAGGAATGTTGGTTGGCATCTTGGACCATCTTTGCAAGACATTCTACATTGAGGGGGGGCTTCATGGTCTCTCTTATTCCCTCTTATGGGGTGACTTTTTTTGCACATGAGATTTTGTTCTTCTATACATCATTAAGAGTATTGTGTGTTTTCATCACTGTTTGGGTGGTGGGGGGAGTTTTTTCTCATTGGGTTTTTTCTCTTTCTTCAATTGTGAGAGATTCCATTGCATTTTTACATGGGTACCTAGCAACCCTAGTAGCGGGGACCCATCTTACATTGTCAGCTTGAGTCTAAATTCTCCTAAGTTGCACTTAAGTGGGGTTGTTGGTGTAATTTATGTCTCATGTAATTACACTTTACTTAACTTAGGATAATGCATATCATAGTAGTTTCCATATGAGGTTCACTTAAGGAATTGCACATCTAGGGAATATGGTTGTAGGAAAAATTCCACCTTTGGTGGTGTTATCTTGTTATCATATTTTCATATCCACTTATACTGAAATGATAATTCCACGTTCAATGGGTGATCCACCTTTAGTGGAATTATTTGTTATTTTCTCCTACCTACCCTTGCATCTCATTAAGCCACTTGTCATCCTTGTGTGCTCTATTTTACCTATTGACTTGCCTTTATAAGAAGGCTTATGTACATTGTATATTGATCCAACTATTTTCATCTTGATGAGGATAAAAATTTTTCTTGTTACATATCATTTTTCTCTTGTTCTTGTGCTTTCCATTGCCTCTAGATCTTGGGTAGCTACTTTCATAGCCAATTATTATAAAGCATGAGAGAGATATCTCATTATCTCTACCTCTCTCTTATTTACTCCATCTCTCCTAGCCCCCCCACCTCTCTCTTATTTATCCAATCTCTCCTACTATCCTCTCCATATCTCTCAACCTCAAACAACAACATCTAAAATGATAAACTTCAAATCAAAAAAATATATTTCAACACTACTACTGTACTTAGGTCCATAGAGTGATAATATATGCAAGCCATGCCCTTGACATTTTTTTGAAAGGGAAACTATGGATACTCTACCAACACTAAAATATTTAGAAGTGTTTGAGTCATGTTTGGATCCCTATAAGTGGAAACATTTTATTTGAACCTATCACTTATCCATTGAGACACTTTTTGCACAGATAACATTATTTGCTAAATATTATACCAATTTATCTCATTAATAATACATTTGTATAAAAAAAATAGATTAATTTTTTTCTAATAAACCTTCCAAACTTCTTTGGCATACCCACTTCACACCAAGATGTGAATACTAGTTATATTTATATGTTATGTCTGTTGGAATTTACTATACCTATGTATTTCAAGAAGGTCTACGAAAATAAATAAATAAAATATATTAAATAAATTAGCATTCATATTTTAAAATAAGAACAAATTTTTAATATAGATAAAAATTTAGAAATATTGAATAAAAATAAATTTTAAAAAAATATTTTTTAAAAAAAATTCAAAAAAAATTAAAAGAACATTTGTCCCCAAAATAAATTAGCATCACTACATAATAGAAGCAACAATAAACTGAAGCTGGGAAGCATTCTCAAAAAGAAGATACAGTGTGAATTTTATTTCTTGTGAATAACATCAATTTCACTTCTCAATAATATTGAAGGGTCATGGCCATTTGAATTAGATATCCTGAATATTGTTTCTTAATAGTTTTGTTAAACATTGGAAAGGTAAATGGTGCCTTACCTTTGTGTAAAGGAATTGTAGGACATAAATAATCACTATTTATGCATTTAAAAAGAGTTAAGGGTACAAATAATTCAATTGATAAATAAAGTTTGTTTTGACAAAATAAATTGTCATTGTAAATGATGAAAAATTATACATTTAAGCACAATCAATAATGAAAAAAATTAATCAATTAAATAAATTAGCATATTTATCATTAGAGAAACATCGATAAATTATGTTGAAAGATATTATATTTGTTCATTATTCTATTTAAAAATTATTATCTAATTATATTGTTTAATTAATATTAAATCATTATTATATTATGATATTACAATTAATATTAAATTATTATTAGGGTAAAAATTGTAGACGTATGATTTCCACAGTCCATAAAATTAAGATCATGTAGTTTGAATGAAACGCCAAGAAAATAAACACACAAGTATTTCCAAAACTAACATAATATTGAAGACAGATTGTCAAATCTAAAAACCAGAAGATATTTTTGAGGAAAATTTTTATTCAAACCGGAGAAATTTCTTCTCTTAAAAAAATGAAGAAAAAGATGCACCGTCTTTATTAATGCAATTTCCACGTAAATCCCTCGTAGAAAGTTGTATGTGCGATTTTATATTGCGTTACGTGTGTTGACTTGGTAACAAGCAATTTTCTTAACCCACACGAAAAATAAGTAGGTATGCTTGTGGCCAAACCTTCATATTTTCTCCTCCTGCAAATCATACAAATTCTCAGACACTTTTAAATGAATTTGAGGGATTTGATAATATTTTGTCAAATCTTGAATTCTTATTATAAAATTTGACAAACTTCATGAAAAAAAATTGGAATAAAAATAAATGATGTTATTAGTAAAATTTATTGTAATGTGTATAAAGATTATTTTTGTTTGATTAAATTGTATTGTTTACAAGAATCTTTAATATAATGTATTCATTCGTAAAATATTTAGTTGCATTAAATTAATATCATATAATGATAATATATCTTGTTAGTGAGCAACTTTAAATAAGATTTCAAAAATCTACAACTATACAATTGTAGGTACTCTTCTTTGACTATAATTTTTAATTCTTAAAAATGTAAAATGCATATTAATAATAATATATCTTGTTAGTGAACCACTTTAACTAAAATTTCAAAAATCTACAACTATACAATTGTAGCGACTCTTCTTTGACTATAAAACTTAAATTTTAATTCTTAAAAATTTAAAATGCATATTATCTAGCTTGTTTTCTACCTCACTTATGCCCTTATATTACCACTTTTGTGCATAAGGATCCTAGATCTAGAGTTAATATAACTAGGGAGCCATATAGGGGATGACTTTACCTTTGTAAGTTTGTTTTGAATAAAACCACATGAACACACAATAAACCAAGAGTAAACTCACATCAATTTGGGTGCTTCTTTTTCTCCTTTTTATTGAGTGAACTCATATCAATTTTTTATGGAGTTAAGCAATGAACTCTCTCTTGATTCCAAAGTTTCCACAAAAATCTGAAAATAAATTTGATTTGTACTCTCTTGCTCTGTCCAACCTTATTATTACTTTGGTATAGTTAATCTAATATTTTTTAAGCAAACATATTAAATTCAATAAATTGGTCAAATAGTTGTGTTTTTGAGGCCAAGAATGATAGCCATATTTTGTATGAGAAATCACTAATGAACATTAGAAAAGACATTGAATTGTTCAAAAATGTATATTCATCTTACCACACAAATTCATGTCAAGAGATTGTTGATCTATTTTAAATATACCAAATAAAAAAATAATTCTATATGTATGTGTAGAATCATAAGAGGACAAACTAAGCTCTTAAGTGGAGATGAAAATTTAGAAAAATAAAGTTAAACAATTTGACATAAAAATTTGAATAGGTTGTCAACATAATTCAAAAATATCCAAGAATATAGAAAATTCAATGTAGTGTCTAAGATACTAGTTGTTTTTTGAAATAAAAAAAGTACATCTATTTGGTGAAAATTCAAAAATTTAGTGCAATAGTACTAAATTTTTGGGGAAAAGATAAAAAGTAGGTGTATGTTTGACCAACCTAAGTGCAAGAAAAACACAATATTTTTTTATGAAACTTTAAATATAAGTAGAGGACACGTGTCTGGATGTAATGCGCTTTTTTTTGTATTTTTTATGAGAATATTTTAAAAATATGAAACTCATATGCGTAACCACCATAACAGGAATCGAGGACAAGGAATAGGAATCGAGGACAAAAGAGGTCCTTATAGGAGAGACAAGAGAGACAGGAGGAGGATACCTTTAACAGATTTGAGGCCTTGGATGACCTTGGCCAACAGGAAGTGAATCCAGGGTTAACCCCTTTGGATCAAGGTGCTTCAGGGGGGGTCCGGAAAGAGTTATTGATGACTTTACCCAGGAACTGCAAGTGGTTGGAAGCCAACAAATGGAGATGGATCAGACAGTAGGGGTCCAATTTGGACTCACTCCTAGTTCGGAGGTGAATTTGGTTGGAGGGGAGGGTTCTCTGATAGCTATGAAATTGGAACAAGCTGGGGTTAAAAGTAATAAGTCCTCTATTCACATGGGTCTACATTAGAAAGATATTAAGAAAAGTGCTTCGGAGAAGAACTCAAAGGTTAGCAGAAAGAAGGATTTGGATAGAATCAAATTGATGGGAAAGAATTTGGTTGAGTCAGGGTCAGTAAAGACTCTAGATTCTCACTTTTCCAATCCTCCAAAATGATTGTGCTTTCATGGAATGTGAGGGGCTTGAATAGCGTCCCTAGACAAAAAGTTGTTTGGGAATTGATTAGGAATCATTCACCTAATGTCCTGTTCTTGCAAGAAACTAAACTTTCGGTGGAGAGTATGATGGGTCTGGTGCTGAAGCTCTGGGGGTGAGGCAAGTGTCAGTGTATTGGGGTAGCTGGTTCCTCTGGAGGGGTGGCCTATCTTTGGAACCCTTTAAGGATCCACCCTATCTGGTGGGTGACTTCGAGATCCTCGTTATCCGGGGTTGTTTGAGACTGGGGATTTTATCTTGTTTACTAATATCTATGCCCCCACCGATCTTTAGGACAAGCAAAACTTATGGTCTTATATTTCTTGTATGCGAAGGCTGGTCCCTTTTCATCCTTGGATTATGGCGAGAGATTTCAATGTCATCCTTGAGCTGAGTGAGAAGAAGGGGGGTGTCATGTGGTTGGAACCTTCTTCTTTCCTTTTTCAGGATAGTATATCTTTGCTACATCTTGTTGACATTAAGTCTGGTAATGGTTTGTTCACTTGGAACAATAGGAGAGTGGGGGAGTATTGGATTACAGAGAGCTTGGATCAATTTCTGGTGTCCAGTTTTTGGGTTGGTGGGGGGTGGTCCACAAGTTCTGAGATTCTGGACTGGAGAGGGTCACACCACTGGCCTATCAAGTTGGTTTCTTCTTCTGCTCGGGTTGCTCACTCTCCCTCCTTCAAATTCCAACTTATGTGGCTTCGAGATCCTGCTTTGTAGGCTCTTATTGAGTAGTGGTGGAGGAAGGGGAGGCCAACCTTTGGCACTGCTATGTACACTTTTGCCAAGCAGCTGCAGTTTGTTAAGTTTCAGCTTAAATAGTGGAACCAACAGGGTTTCAGGAACATTTTTCATGCTAAGAAAGCTGCCCAAATAGTGTTGAATGACATCACCAGTGAAATCAAAGAGCATGGTTTGTCTGAAGCCTTGTTGAGGGAGGAGGACAGGGCTATCAAGGCTTTAGAGGAATGGGATCCTAGGGAAGAAATATACTGGAAATAGAGAGCCCGTATTGATTGGCTTCAAGCGGGCGATAAGAACGTTGCTTTCTTCTTTAACTCTGTGAAAGCAAGAAGACATGCAAATTCCATTCCTGCTCTTGTCAATGATAGAGGTGAGGTGTTATTATCCTTGCAGGAGATCTCTAGGGAGTCTTTACAGTATTTTTGATCCCTTTTCAGTGAGGATTCTCAGGGGGAATTGGTGGAGGAGAATCAGGTTCTCGCTTGCATTCCTTCTCTTGTTACTGGGGAGATGAATGGGCAGCTTATGGGTCCTATTTTGCTAGAAGAACTCGAGAGGATTATTTTTCACATGAGTAAAGGAAAAGATCCTGGATCGGATGGGTTCCCGGTTGAGGTCTTTCAAGAGTTCTGTGATATCATCAAACTGGACTTACTAGAAGTAGTCCAGGAGTCCTAGAGAAATAAACAGATGCTTCGGGCTTTGAATGCGACTTTCATTATGCTAATCCCCAAGTGTGATGGGGCTGACCAGTTAGGCCAGTTCTGCCCTATCTCTCTCTGCAATGTGATTTATAAGATCATCTCTAAGCTGATAGTGAATAGGTTGAATAAGTGTCTGGGGGATGTTATCTCTGAGGAGTAGAGCGAGTTTGTGGAAGGGCACCAAATTCTGGATGGTGTGGTCATTACTAAGGAGACCATTCATTCTATGGCAACTTCCAAGGAAAAAGCTATGTTTATCAAGCTGGACATGGCTAAGGTTTATGATAGAGTTCGATGGTCCTTCCTCCAAAAGACCCTCAGGGATTTTGGCTTTGCTAAGGAATGGATCCAATGGGTTATGAGTTGTTTTACGTCCACCTCTTTCTCAGTTCTAATCAATGGTAATCATACTGAGCTGTTTGGTACGTCTAGGGGTCTTCGCCAGGGGGACCCCCTTTCCCCTTATTCATTCTCCTGGCTGAGGGCCTGGGGAGGCTAATTAAGAATAATGTGGGTTTGGGTAGTATTCAGGGTTGGAGTTGGGGTAATGACTTGCAGTCGTAGTCTCATTTGCAGTTTGTTGATGACATAGCCCTGATGGGACTTGCTCGGATCAGAGAAGCTACTAATCTACATAAGGTTTTGGATGTTTATCTGACGGCCTCAGGCCAATTGATCAATGAGGATAAATCTTCTATCCTTTTCTTCAACACTCTTGGAACTATTGAAAGGAGGATTGCTCTTATCTTGAGATTCCATGTTGGCTCTTTGCTCTTGACTTACTTGGGTATTCCTATTTCTCTTGGTAACCCTCCTTGGGAGTCATTGTAGGGCATCTTGGATAAATTTTGCTCGAAGGTGGAACACTGGACTCATAGATGGTTATCATTTGCTGGGAGGGTTCAACTAATTCAGTCGGTGGTTCAAGCTCTTCCGATTTATCGATGTATGCTTCAAGTGGCTCCTAAGTGGTT